>NC_140465.1:8522085-8532085 GCF_051167445.1 Perissodus microlepis
ATCCTTGTGCATGGCCTAATTTAGGAGAAGCTTTAGCTGTCGGACAAACAGCCTCACATTTGACTCTAGAAAACTTTGTCATGCAGAGGAGTTTGTCAGCTGCAAGGTGACTATCTCTTGTGGCTGCAGAACAAGCTCAAATCATGACCCTTAAACCAGCATGCTTGACAGCTGGTTTGAGCATCCACTATGTTTTACATACGTCTTTAGACGGCTCTCCTGACCTCCTCTGCATACGATGATGATGATTTAGACTAAATTTGGAGTCATCACTCCATCAAACCTGTTGCCCCTGACTTTCAGTCCAGTACCTGATTAACTTGGCATACTTCAGCTTCTTTTCCTTGTTTGCATTCCCTAACACAATCCCTGCTAATGATACCATGTCCCAGCAAGCTGTCTTTTCCTATCAAGTGTTAAACTTTGAGTTTTTGTTCTTTCTTTTGAGATATATATGTATTCAGTCATTGGTTGACACACCATTTAGTCACTGATAGGCTGATACAATAATATGGCTTCACGATTTCTTGTTAAGATTTGCTTATTAATAGTAAATGTAGGCACTACAGTAGTATAAAAGTACCACTAATATTAGGTAGGACGTAAAAGGTTATTTACATAAGCAAATATATTACATTTTCGGTGTGTCTCCCCCACTCACCTAACACAAACACACTCACAGAAAGGGAAAGAGAGAGAGACAGAGAGAGACAGAGATTGTGCACGACGATGGCAGCAGTTACACCTCCACCACTGAGAGATGTGATTAAGGCTGCGTGTTGGATTGTCCTCTACAAAATGCTGTGAAATGTAAGTATGCCTTGTTTCCTATGAAGCTAATAAGGAGAAATAAACTTGACAGACTTTGTAGATGCTGACATATTTCCAAAGCACAGTGTTCAAGTATTTATGGCTTGTGACTAATAATCTTCAAATGTATTAAATATACCAATCTAAATATGTTACTTTTGACACATTGTTTTTTACTTATTCTCGCGCGCCCTTACCTTACCTTGTAGATTGTCTCTCTCATAAATTTCATCAAAAAGCAGAAATGTGGATAAAATGTTCTGTGTGAAAAATGTCAAAGAAGGTAAGCAGTACTTCAAAAAATTAATTTTTAATGAGTGCAAACTCAAGATCTCACTTCCTCATATTGCTGTCAGGATATGAGTGTACTAGCTTTCATCTACATTATGAATGTATCTAAAATGGAGATAAATAATAGATTAACTTCCCAAGATGTCCACTCATTACTGACAGCTACAAAACCTCAGCTAGAGACTCTGGCTCTCTGGTAGTGGCACAGAATGATGGCAATGGCTTTTCATTACAGCATTACAAAGTCATCTATTCCAGTTTAAGAGGAGAAATGATCTAAACATAATAATCACCGCTATAATCTTTAATTAAATATGTAATTTAAACATCGTTTTCCATATTTTACAAAGACAGAGGCAGATGACATATTCAAGTGATTGCAACGATGGATGACATGCTCAAATCTGCAGATACGACTGAAAAAACTTACGATAGAAATGCTGACAAAGCAGAGCTCCACGATCCACTACCTGCTACTTCAAAGTTGCCCGTTACACGTGATTCCACTGCAGACCTTACAGGTATGCTCACATGAAACAGATAATAATGAAAACACACATGCTTAGTAACCTGATTCCTCCTTGTTTCTGTGCCTCCAGAATCTTTGATTGAAGTCCATAGTTTTTCAGAGCAGATCTCCACTGAGGACACTGAATTATCTTCAGTGGACCTCTCTGCGAATGTCTTCCCCCATAGAACAGTAGGTACGGTGACCTGTGAGTTCTTTGTTTTTAATTTTATCCTCTGAAAAATGTTTTCACAAGAATTTCTTCTGTCTCACACAGAAGCTCCCAAAAAATGCAACATGCAAAATATACCAAAGTCAGGAGTGACCAGAGCAGTATCTATCTGCAGTCCACAATCTGTGGAAAAGGAGCAGCCAAAACCTCGCAGCGCCTTGCTGCCGTCCTCTCTGGAGGCCAGCACAGTCCATGAATTGAACCATCCACCCAAACCAAAGGGCAAGAGCCAAGAAAGCCTTAAAACCACTTCTGCTCACACCGACCCAGGAGCAGAGGGTAAGGACAATAAACTTTAGTGAAATCCTATTTCATCTTATTGTTCCCATATATCTGTTTTCTCTCTGCATCTTTCCTCACTAACCCTTGTCTTCTATGCAAGACCTTTGTGCTGCAATCCTCATGGCCTGCCTCTTCTGCCACCCCCTGGACTGCATCCTGTCCACGCTGAGGGGGTTTAACGGGTGCGCCTGGTGGCTGTGCTCGTCCTTCTACGACTGCGAGCCTCTCCTGGGGGTGATGCACCACTGCAACCTCTGCGGGTGTCTGGGTGTTTCTCGCTGCTTCCAGAGCGACTGTCCGCTGTGCGACTTGTGCCTCCACGCTACAGAATGCCTGGACCTCGCTATGGAAATCTCTCAGATGCTTTACCACTGACGCCTGCTTCCAGAAAATAAAGCACATCCACACACGAACCGATGGCAATCATTTATTTGTTAAAAATCTCAAAGCCAAATTGCAGGGACAAGACATGTTGGTTTGTAGTTAACAGTCGGTGTGAGTATGAGTCACTGTGTATATGCCTGGTTAAGACAGGGTTAATATTGTGGAGAAGAGTAAAAGCTGAATAAGTACAGAAGTTCTACTCTGTGATTTACGGGAACACGACGAGCAACGCTGAGTGATGGAGTGGAGCTGCTTTAAGCTGAAAGGTACCTCCAACGCTCTGAACGATCAGTGGAGAGCTTAAAAAATTATTGTAACCACCAATCAATGCCACTCAAAGCTATGATCTAAATATATTTTTGGCTGTTTTAACTAAAAACAGTACATCAGTGTTAGAAAAAACAAAAACAAAAAATACTCAAACACACATTCATTAACTGTACACAAGGTTCGGTAAGCATGTGATGAAAAAAAACCCTTTCTAACGTTTGTGACTATTTAATGGAATAATAATTGCATTGAGGTTTCATTCAACAAAACATCATACATTGTTATAACAGAAGTGAGACTAGTGGTTGGTTTAAAAAAAGGAGGTCTGAGCCAACTGAATTCAGACTACAATGAGCAGGAATCCATTATTAGATTATATCACTTTTCATCATCCGAAAAACAAACAAACAAAAAACACACCCCACATATTTATTAGAACATGCTAACTGGTTAAAAAAATTACTCAGCGATTACCAAAGTTAATGGAGACAAACTGACAACACACATTAGTCTGCAGAAACTACTTATCAAATGATCAGGTATAAAAAAAAAATGTAATGAACTACAGTACTTTTGTAAAAGGAGAAAATTGTTCTGCATTCCCACTGACTGAGTGAATATATTAAAGAAAATTATATATATATAAATATATATATATATATAAATGCTGATTTGTAATTTGTAGCTACTCTGGAAGAAATCCTGCTTTGGCTAACTAGCTGCAGCAGCATGTGAATTTTTTTCACCGCCTTTAAGGTTTTATTACAAATACATGCGACCTGGGCCTTAGCTGTCCGCTGTATGTAGTAGTAATAAAAACAGACACAAGCTTTCTTAAAATGCATAGACTGCCATAAAATAAGGTGCAAAGAACTTGCTCAAAATAAAAGACTCTTATTTACAATGTGCTGTAACTACTACACAATGTGCCAATTCACTTTTTTACAGAGATCCCTTCTGTAGTTGCTGGTGATACAACCCAACACGCATGAGTATGCAACTGCTTTTAACAAACCCTGATTCCAGTCAGTCTGAAGAAAAACAAAAAACAAAAACACACACGCATGAAATATATGCTATATATTGGCATTTCTTGACAAGTTAGTTGTGCCAAACATGTCCTGTCACGAAAAAGAAACCTCACAGCTTTCTTCCCTACAAATATGCATATAATAAATTCAAGCAAACCTTATATCCCTCTTAAAATCTCTGAAGAAATCTTAACAACTATTTAAGAATGTATCATTTCTTAATGCTAGGTCCATGCCCCTATTGTACAATATTGCATTTTATACTAGGATTGCATTCAGAAACTCAGACATAATCATCTGATGTCTGACTGGCTCCAAACAGGAACAATTATAATGAATTTGTGTAGCAAAAAACAAACAAACAAACAAAGAAAAATTAAAATTTGCTGTCTTCTGGTGTTAGTTTTGTTCATAATTATAGTTAAATTTGACTTTTTAAAGTTCAGTTGTGCAGTTCTATAAATAGGCTATAGTTGTTTAAGGATAAACTGCACTTCCTGACATTCTTGTCCCTACGGAGTCTCTGACCACACGCAAATCATCACAAATCCTCGTCCATCTCAAGGCTGCTCCTGCGACTGCTGGTTTTAGAGGCACCCGGTGACAAAGGAGAAAACAGCGGCTCGCCAATCCTCTCTGGAGACAGAGTGCACCCGTCATCCATAAGTATGTCTCCCAAACCCATATCGGAGTAGAGGGCGGAAGCCGGGGGGTCATCGAGCTCAGCGAAGCTCAGGCTGCCCAGGTCCAGCGGACTACTTATGGTGAGTCCGGCGGGAGAGTCTGAGGAGGGTGGGGACAGGAAGGAGGCAGGCAAAGGTTGTCCAATGGCTGCCGGAACGAGGAGGTTCTGGCTGGAGGCTCCTCCCGTGTTGGGAGCCAGAGACTGGCTGCTCTGTGGAACTGTGGACTGCTGCTGGAGCAGAGAGGGGTCGGAGCTCAGAGCAGAGATGCTGTTGGAGTTTGAGAGGCCGTGAAGCCGTGCCTGCATTTCCAGTTCCTGAAAACAAGAACAGCATGTTTTCTAATCAGATGGCCAGAAATCACTCATGTCATTATTGCATAGTCTATTGCACTCCTATATTGCATAGCTCCTTTTATGTTTTTGCATTGAAAAATTCATTCCACGTGTTAAACTTTACACCCAAAAAAACTGTCTAAATAAGATGAAACACAGATGGAACAAAGCAAGTCTGAATTTTTGGTTGATCCAAATTTGCAATAAGGAAGAAAAATAAATAGTTGAGAACTAGATGAGAACTAAATAAAGCAAACATAACATTTTGTGGATTTCACCTATTTTGTGCAAACTTTATGTTTGAGTAAACCAACAGGATGAGTGCAGACTTTTCACAGACTTACTGTATGTATTACAGTAGTGATGACAGTTACACAGACATTTCTTCAGCAAGAAAAAGACCTTCTTTGTTTAGAAAAAATATGAGTGAAAAGACAACAACAGAGCAGGGCCAAGGACGTGGAAGTCACTACATTTATGAAGACAAACAGTTCACGCCCTGCTTACATTTCTGTCTACACCTAAACAGCAAAGGTGGACAAACGGCTTTTGATTTTCTTTGATTTTCAAGGAATTAAGCACCATTGTTCCCCAGGCACATCCATTCAGATCCATTCCTATTTAGACACATTCTTAGTCTGGATGGCACTACCTTGGCCTCCTGTAACACTCTGAAGAATCGATTATTTTTGACCAAGAATGTTTTCTTTAACATGCAAATTAAGAAAGCCTTCTTTTCTCTGCCGAGTAAATCGGAGGCATCCTTTTTCAGAGTGATGCTGAAATACTTGTTCATACATAAGTTTCTAAGATGCACTATTCTATTACTTATTATAAGGCTGTTCTAAAAGCTCCCTGAAAAGCCTTCAGAAGATGGAACTCAGGAGATCATATATGTCCATACTAGATATTTGTTTTTAATGGCTGTAAAATCCACAGTTAGCAAGCCCTCGAAGATCAAGCCATATCATGACCTCACTGCAAACCCACCACATCAACCCAACAAAGCCATGACCGCAATCTGGTCAAGTCTGGTTCTGTTAGAGATCTCTTCCTGTTAAAATGGAGCTTTCTCATACAGCCTCATCCGATTGTCAGGATTCTCTCACTAACGTCTTCATCTTACAACAAAACACACTTTGAGATAACCATTCCTGCAAAACAGCGCTACATAAATAAAACTGAACTGAACACTGACCTGGATGCGTAACATTAAGGAGTGGTTGGCTTGCTCCAGCTTCTTCTGCCTCATCTCAACATCCTTGGCTCTCTGCTGCTCCTTCTGCAGTTTCCTGATGTAGTCTACAGAAGCCTTGAGAATGGTACCTTTATTCCAGCGCATCTCTCTGTCATTGTTGCGATGTCAGTAAAGACAGGAAAGACAACAGAAGCAGAGGATAAGATCACGATTTATACGCCGCATGTGTGGCCCCAAGGCATTAAAATTCAAACAGTGTAACTTCATGTGAGCAGTGGAAAATGAATATCCCACTTACGGGTCTGATGACTTCGGTATCAAAGCGCCCAACTCCTTTATGCGGTCATTGATGTTGAATCGACGCCTCCTCTCAACTGCAACCAACAAAGAGAGGAAGCAAAGGCACACGAGGTTACCTCTAACAATCAGCTGGTATTAAGCAGAAGTGCACGAATAAGTAAATAGGATGTTGTGATTCTGAATCTGCATTGCGGTCTATATTTTTATTTTATTATTCAAACAAGAAGTTAAAAAAAATGATCTCAAACAAAGGTTTGACTTACTGAGGTTATGATTGTCTTTCTTCTGCCTTTCTTTCATTATTGCTTTGGCATCTGCATCTGAAAGACAAAATGTTAGCGTTCATGTTACGAAAAGCTAAACTGTTTATTAAAAAATAAATAAATAAATGAAACAAGACACGTGTTTATAAAAGGAAGTTACTATACCAGTAATTTCCCTTTTAATTTTTGGAAGATCAGCAGGGCAGGAGTTGCTGACAGTAAGAGTAGGCGCTGCCATTCCCGGGCTATGGTACACATCCAAGAGGTTTCCTGGGAGCTGCACAACAAACAACATGTTCCAATATAGGTCTTAAATAGTACCTGACTACTCTGAAGCAAATGCTGCTGCTTTAATTTAGAGCAATCGGTTCTGTGAGTTCAAAATAGACTCAAAGCAGGTTTCTGTGGATCAGACAGATGCTATCAAAAAGAAATGGCTGCTACATAATAACAGCAAAGAAAAACCCCACCATTTATATTCTATTGCATATCAAAGATGAAGACTACCCGGTGCCAATTCAAAAATCAGAAAAAGCCTTTTTACCTCAGTCAGCTTCTTTTTCTTGCCCTCCAAAATCATCACCATAATCCTCATTTTTTGCTTTGCGGTGAAATTTTGGAAACCTGTTTCCTCCCTGCAGATTACTTCTTGACCTGACCGTGTACTTTTTATGACTTTGTCTCACTTCTCTTTGTCTTGTATCCACTGATAGCTTTACCCTGCCCATGAAACACTTCTGTGACGAATGGTAACTGAGTGCTAGAAGTGTATATTTGCTCTTACAACTTTCAGAATTCCACACATGAAAGAGACCGCCCATTCACAGAGCGTACTCACTTGGAGCTGTCTGCGTTATTCTGTTACTGCACTATTAAAGAAGAAGCTCTAAACTGGAGAGGAACCTTCAAAAAGGAAGTTCAAGAGAGAACAATAAATGCATAGTTCTTCATACCGTGCTAGGCAGCTGAAGACCTGAGTCTATCAACGTAATGATGTCGTCATTAAAACTGGATTCAAGGCTAATAATGTCATCGATCACATCGTCAATCTAGAAAAACAGACAATGAGACAAACGTGGCAGAAGGTAAATGGTGTGATAGTAATGAATATGTATTTACACTGTATAAAAACAATCCAGGTGGCAACACTAAACATCTGAGCCCAATGTGAGAGCTTTAAAGAGGCCTAATTTGGAAGACAGTGATGCGTGCATGAGACGTGCTGGCACGGTTATTCTGCCGGTGCAGTATTTAACATCTTATTGTGACGAAAGGCCAACGAGAGTATGACAACGAAGGGCATGCATCCTCACAGTAGGACCTTCGGGCACATTGTTACAGAGCAAACACAAGCTAATTGAGCAAAAAGAGAGCAACAGATATTCAACTTCCCCACAAAAATGCGCTGGAAGTTTCCAAAAAGGAAAGTACTGAAAAGGTTATGTAATCTGCTGTATCATCAAATGAAACTTGCACACAGGAAATTTAACTACTGGTATCAATGTTGGAATTCCCCTTACGTCTTCCTTGTTGGAGCCGATGTTGAGCAGCGCCATAGGACTATTAGGGGCGCTGCTGGCAGTAGGGGCCACTTCTGGGGCAGAACTGGACTGGGGGGCGGGGGACAGAGACAAGGTCTGAGGAATCGCCTTGTTTCCCAGAGTGGTGGAGAGGTACTGCTTCACCTGCTGCCTCTGTGCCTGCTGGATGTGGTACTTGGTGGGGTTCTCCAAGTGGGTCTGCACCTGATCATTCAAACAGCTGTTAGGGGCTGGTGGTCTGACACACACACACACACACACACACACACACACACACACACACACACACTGCTAAAAATTTAAAACAAAACAGGTCGCTCTTACTTTCAGCACCTCCACGGGCACCTGTGCTGGAGGGGGCCGGGCAGCATTAGGTGGCAGAGTGACAGAGATCGCTGGAGTTGAGTTGGTGGCCCGAAGCTGAGAGGCAGATGCCTGTTGTTGCTGAGCAAGAGCCTCACGTCTCTCCTGCTCCTGGGCTTGTTCCCGCATCAGCTGCTGCCGCAGCAACACACGTGACGACATGGCTGAGACGGATCCAGGGATCTAGGGATGGACCTGTAGGACAGCATGCGATGTTATTACACCACTCAATCCACAAATCAGAATCCTACACTTTAATATTCTGATGAGAATTCCAGATGTCACTGCCAGGTCTAAAATACATTTACATAGAAAATGCTTAGTTTGGTTTGAAATAATCTGAGTAATTAAGTTCCAAAGCCATCAGAGGTTTGTGATAGGACCTGTAGAATTCAACACATAATTGTACAACTTAACAAAACTGTTTTCATTAAAAATGTTAACAAATTACTTTAAAATGCCAAACAAATCAACACCATTAGTAAGACTGCAACACCCCCGAAAGCTGTTGGTTTTCAATCAGTCATTTAAATACGTTAAAATACGTTAAGATCTTGAATTAGTAGTGGGACTGTTACTTAGTTACAATGGTACTTATACAAATCTAGTTTCTCTAATCTGCTGCCTTTAAAGCTTCTTCAAGCCCCGACTTCTTTATTCTCATTTTCACTTCCCCCTTTTTTTTTAAATATATACCTTCTGTTATGTCCGCTACAGTTGTATCTGTTACTCAGAGACACAGGAGACTCAAATAGATCTTGTTTCAACCATGCTCAGCAGTCCCAATGAGCATTACAAGGTTACTATTGCAACAGAATTATTTACGAATGTGAAGAATTGTGTAACTGTATCTCAGCCCGTTTTTGCACAAAGATTTGTACATTTGTTAAGGGCTCTCCAAGTGCATGCTTAAAAGTGTACAGAAAACTGTTGAAGTGCATTTAAAGTATGTGTGTGCATATAAGTGCATATATAAATATTAATGGCTGAAAAGACAAAGTAGTTTGGCCCAAGAACTGGAGACAACTTAAAAAGGCCAACTGGTCTGCTGCTTACATTTCTTTGTTGCACTTCAGCCACAGCAGATCTGCAAATATGTGTATCTGTTTACATCTCCAGCACCTTGTATTAGACCAAGTTGGCACTTATATATATATTTACATAGATTAATACACCATTTTTTGCACATCTGAATACTTCAGAATTATTATTTTTTAAACAAATGTAATTAAACATACATGGATTGATATTCTATTACACCACACTCACACAGATATTTTGCAGAAAATTCTGAAACCTTAGTAACTCCATACAAGAGAAGTGATTTCTCAGAAAAGGAAAAACATCAGCTGGGCGTTATGCCAAAAAGTGACCATCTGCCAAACAATTTCCGATGTTTCTATGCATTTTTTATGTGTCATTTCTTTGTAAGGAGCTTGGAAAGAAAAGTGACTGGACTTCTTTCAATTTCTTGATGTTTCACCTCTCATCCGACAAGGTTCTTCAGTT